>NC_086027.1:4110983-4120983 GCF_036323735.1 Rattus norvegicus | reverse complement strand
CACCTGTTGTATGGTTTGGTTAAGCTGATGGCAACATGCCCATGTGCATTGAGAAAACTAATAAATTACAATTTTTCAATAAAACTTAATTCAACTAAAAAAAAAAAACAGTTGTCTGGGCTACTTGTCTGTGTCACAGTACCAACGTGTATAGGGCAAGGAATGCGCTCAGTTCAATATGTACTAAAAACAAAGCCATAAGCTGAATTAAATTGACTGGAAAACTATAAGAATTTAATAATATACATAAAGCTCTCATCAAGCGCTCAATAAATGGTAGCTTAAAAAAAAAAAAAAAGAAAGCAGAAAGCAGTTCAGCCGTTATCATTCCCCTCAAGCTCCAACACCTTAACGACTTCTTGTCGTCCCATCTCTTAAAGGCCTCACGACCTCCCCAGGGCAGCACACTTGGAGCCAGGCATTTGCTACATGGGCTTTTAAAGAACAATGTATGACATTTTTAAAGAAATATACATTGATCCTTTAGTATCATAATTCTTTGGAATAGGACTATGTTTTTAATGTGCAAAGGTCCTTATTCCTACAGTTGCCTGTATGTGTAGTATGGTGCTGTGCATAGGTGTAGAGTGGACATGCGACTGAACGCCTGAAGTAGTGACCCTGCCTTACCCAGTACTGAGTTACCACCTTTATATGTAGAGGTATCTTTAGAACTATTAGCTTTGCTGAGAAAAGATAGTGAGTCCCTTCTGCTGTGCTATCCCCAATGAGAAACAGTCACTTTGTTGTGGTCTCATGTACATTTTCCCCTGGATTGTTGTGCGCCTAAAACATGGTCTCAAATATTGTGCTTTAACATAATTGTTGAAAGATTTTTTCCTATAGTTGTAGTAGTTTAATTTTAACGTAAAAACCACTGGGGAGGACAAACAGAGGAGAGTCATGAGCTTGAGACCTTCCTTGTTGATTAATAATAAGTTCAAGTCAACATATAGCCGCATAGTAGGACCTATACTTAAAAAGTTATTCATTTAGAATATAAACAGCCTTTGTTTAATTTTTAATGTTTCTGTCCTTTGGGAAACTATAAATTTATATTTTATTAAATATAATGTGTACCATTCTCATAAATAGAAGGATCCTCAAGAATGATCAGCATAACATGACACCTTAACAGTGACCAGCTGATGACACAGTCAACAAGAGAAAAATCATATATATGCCTTGTACTGAAAACGATCTTGGGCTAGTGAAGTCATGGATCTTGGGGAACCTACAACAGCTACTTTTATAACCTAGCATACATCTTAACTTCATTCTAAGTATTTGTCCTTATCCCCATAAGTATGTGTAGTCCCCACCTCTCATCAAGTCAACTTCTCTTTGTTTCAGGCAGAGTCCTTTACTGAATACAGTACAACTCCTGCAGCTAAGGCTTAGGGAGCATTGCCGAAGAGAGGGCAGAAAATCTGTAAGAACCAGAAGGCCAGGAAGTTAACCATGACGCTGTGTATCATGTAGTGTCAGAAGTCTTACCAGTATGCCTCTTAAACATGAATTAAACACAAAACAACATTACATATGCTAAATTACACTGGGAGAAGACCATAAGGCCGCAGTCATACACAAAGACCAGGGAACTAAGAAATGCTAAGAGCAGAAAAAATAGTTTTCCCCAGAGAAAAGCACAACACACACACACATACACACACACACACACACACACACACACACACACACACACACACACACACACACACACACACACCGAGAAATGAGGCCATTAATTTGAAAGAAAGCAAGGAAGAGCATATGGGAGGGAGTGGACACAGGAAAGGGAAGGGAAAAATAATACAATTTCAAAAAAACTAAAAAATTTAAAAATTGATTAAAAAATTAAAATGCAACTGTAAATTACTCTGATTTGAAAAGTTACCCCTTATTAACAAAAGCAGCAATTAAGATAGAAATGATATTTTGCTTGCAACTGAGTATCAAGTTCTGGTTTAATCATTTTTCCTGCATGAGTACTTTAAAATATTTCTACAGCTGATCATGTATAGGCTTTTTGACTAAAATTATAGTATTTTCTCCCCTCCCAATTTTAGTATTTAATAGAATCTTTCCATAGAAAGCATTTATAAAAATATTTATGAGAATGTGATATTTCGTTCATCAGCCTTATTACTCAGTATGAATTTGACCATGTTAACACATAAACTGAGCAGAGGATTGAGAAAATGCAACCTAATGAATTAGCCAAAAGAATTGCTAGAATTGTTCGGTGAAATAGTGACCACTCAGAAAAGATGATGTCTATGTGAGGTGTTAGTTATCTACAATTGATGTTTTTAGGCAAAAGTTACCAAATGAATATGACCCATTATGTTCAGGTGCCCAGACACAGGCTTGCTCTAACATGCCTCGTGGGGTAGCACTGTACTGCTAACCACCAAAAGCATTGAGGTGTCAGCCAGGCCAAACACTGGTGCTTGGACAGATTGATTAAAGCTATTGTATTAGCTTTAATATGTTAAAATTAGCTTCTCATATAACTGACCAATGAACCTCAATTAAGACATTTAAATTGGATTTTTTTCCTCAGCTTAACTTTTCCACTTTTGCTCCTTTTTACTCACTGGCATAGTATTTCTGTGTAATGCTTGGCAGCTCCAGAATTGAAGTATGTAGTACATTTAAGATTCGATGTGCAGATCCTATTTATTTATTTATTCATTCATTCATTCATTCATTCATTCATTCATTCATATTTTGTGGTATGTATGGTAAAATAATAACCATTTTTCCAAGATGAGTTCTGAGAAACAGAGTTAAGGGTTTGATAAGATCTTCACAGGTATGTTAAGGAATCAGCTAGTACTAGGGTAAAGATTGGGAATAACTTCTTGTAAGCACCTTTATGCCTTCCTGATTCTGCTTTTCTTTTTTTCTTGGATATTTTATGTATTTACATTTCAAATATTATCTCCTTTCCTGGTCCCTCCCTCTCACATCCCCTCTCCCCCTGCTTCTATGAGGATACTCCCCCTCCTATCCACTCCTCACTTCCAACTCACCACCCTGGCATTCCCCTTCATTGGAGAAACAAGACTTCACAGGACCAAGGTCTTCTCTTCCTATTGATACCAGACAATGCCATCCCCTGCTACATATGCGGATGGAGCCAGGGGTTGCCAGTTTACTCTCTGGGAGCTCTAGGGGGGTCTGGGTGCTTGATACTCTTGTTCTTCCTATGGTGTTGCAAACTCCTTCAGCTCCTTCAGTCCTTTCTCTAACTCCTCCATTGGGAACTCTGTGCTCAGTCTGATGGTTGGCTGCAAACATCCTCTTCTGTATCAGTAAGGTTCTGGAAGAGCCTCTCAGGAGACATCTATATCAGACTCTGGTCAGGAAGCACTTCTTGGCATCAGCAGTAGGCACTGGGTTTAGTGTCTGCATATGGGACCTATCCCTACGTGGGTCAGTCTCCAGATGACCTGTTCCTCAGTGTCTGCTCCTGCAGAGGCCGTCCTTCCTCCTGTACTTCCTCCTCCCTCCTCCCACGTCTAACAAGGTCCCCAGAATTGGGATTGAGGTTTAATGTTATCTTAGTATAAGTTTATGAAGAATTCTTTCTAGAAAGTAATAAGTTGATTTAAAAAAAAATTAACTGTCATACAATGTACCTACAGGGGCTGATTGTTTTAAAATTATGTAGTTGGTAAACTTTCCATGCATAATTAACATTATTTGTTTTATAATATTACATTATATTGTTAATTATATAATGTTAACTATTATTATATGTTAATTATATAACATTATAATTAACATTTGCCTAATTTTAAGACTCAGATTTTTGTAATACTCATTTTTGGGGACAGAAATGGAGATGATTCTGTGATACATAACTTGGAAGTTCAGAAATTCATCAATATATTTTACATCAACTATTTTCAACGAATGCTCAATTGAGAAAACGGACACTATCCCATAAACTTTTCTTATAGAATTTCTGATCTTAGCCATTCTGACTGGTGTGAGGTGGGATCTCAGGGTTGTTTTGATTTGCGTTTCCCCGATGACTAAGGACTTTCCTGTCATGTGAAGCTCTACCAGCTACCTTCATTTTCACATTTTTGTCCAGGTTTCTGTGGCTATTCACCTCTGAAATTCAGATCCAGGTACCCCAGATGAGACAACATGTGGCATTTGTTTTTTCTGGGTCTGGGTTACCTCACCTGATATTACCATTTGAGTTCTATGGTCTTTGAAATGTTATGATTGCACTTTTCTTTACACCTGAGTGGCTGTCCATTGCATGTGTCTGCTGCATTTCGCTATTTGTTTGTTGGTGGAGGTTTAGGTGGTTTTCATTTCCTGTGTACTGTGAAAGGGCAGCAGCGAGCATGGCTGAGCAGGTGGCTGTAGAGGAAGATGCCATGTGCTTTGGCAGATGCTAAGGAGTGGACCCTGTGCAGACAGGCATAGCTCTTTTTTTTTAAAATTTATTTAATACTTAATATTAATTCTTTGGTTTCCGGGCAAACATCCCCCTCCCTCCTCCCCTTCCTTATGGGTGTTCCCCTCCCAACCCTCCCCCCATTGCCGCCCTCCCCCCACCAACCCACCAGTCTAGTTCACTGGGGGTTCAGTCTTAGCAGGACCCAGGGCTTCCCCTTCCACTGGTGCTCTTACTAGGATATTCATTGCTACCTATGAGGTCAAAGTCCAGGGTCAGTCCATGTATAGTCTTTAGGTAGTGGCTTAGTCCCTGGAAGCTCTGGTTGCTTGGCATTGTTGTACATATGGGGTCTCGAGCCCCTTCAAGCTCTTCCAGTTCTTTCTCTGATTCCTTCAACGGGGGTTCTATTCTCAGTTCAGTGGTTTGCTGCTGGCATTCGCCTCTGTATTTGCTGTATTCTGGCTGTGTCTCTCAGGAGCGATCTACATCCGGCTCCTGTCGGTCTGCACTTCTTTGCTTCATCCATCTTGTCTAATTGGGTGGCTGTATATGTATGGGCCACATGTGGGGCAGGCTCTGAGTGGGTGTTCCTTCAGCCTCTGTTTTAATCTTTGCCTCTCCCTTCCCTGCCAATGCTGAAGTTAAAGTGGCTATACCAGTTTGCACTCCAACCAACAGTGGGATTTTTTTTCTTTTTCTACAAACTTGATGTCACTTGCCATCAGTTATTTTGTTCTTTGTCATTCTGAATGGAGTGATATACATTCTCAAATTTGTCTTACTGTTCAATGATGAAACTTTTTGAGGTATTTTGTAGGGATGTAAGTTTGTTTTCTTTTTGTTTTTTGAGTTCTTTCATATAAACATGTATATACATATACATACACATTTACATATAGTGGAGATTCTTTGCTTTCTGGGTGTTCTTTCCACTTAATGGTTTCTTTCTTTTGCTATACAAAACTTTTAGGTTTTATAAGATCTCTTTTGTTGATTATTGATCTTAATTCCTGAGCAAGTGAATTCCTGTTCAGAGAACCTTTTACTACCTCTCTATCTTTTTTTGGGTACTGCCTATGTTTTTTTTTTTATCCCTAGTGTTTTAGCACTTCAGATTTCTAGTTGAGATTTTTCATTTTTTTTTGTAGTGTTGTTCCAAGTAAAAGATATGTGTCTAATTTTATTCTTCTGCATCTAAACATAGTTTTCCCATCATTATTTGTTAAAGATACTTTCTTTTCTCCTTTGCATGTTGTTATATAATTTTTTGTTATAAAAACTTTACAAATGATCTTCCATTTTTCAAATTTGTGGTTACCCAGAACCTATTTTATCATATTTAAATAATTATGGTATTCAGGAAATGTAGATTCTCTGTTTTTCTCATATATTATGATAACTTTTGTTTCCTCTTATATATACATCTTAGCTAACATCTCAATGGCATTTATTTTTAAAATCTGCTCTTTGACTTGTTAGATATATTTTATATAAATATTAAGTATTAAATCTTTAAAATGATCTATGCTTTTAGGTGATTTTCTGTTTTTTTTATTTTTCTTGGATATTTTATGTATTTACATTTCAAATGTTATCCCCTTCCCCCCTATAACCCCTTCCCCTTCCTCCATGAGGTTGCTCCCACCCCCCAACCCACGCCCACCTCAACACCCTGGCATTACCCCACATTGGGGAAATGAGCCTTCATAGGACCAAGGGCTTATCCTCCCATTAAGATGAACAATGCCATCCTCCACTACATATGTGACTAGAGTCACGGGTTCTTCCACATGTACTTATTGGTTGGTAGGTTAATCCCTGGGAGTTCTGGGGGATTTGGTTGGTTGATACTATTGTTTTATCTATGGTTTTGCAAATCCCTTGAGCTACTTCATTCCTTTCTCTTAACTCCTCCATTGGGGTCCCCATGTTCAGTCCAATGGTTTTCTGCAAGCATCCTCATCTGTATCAGTAGGGCTCTAGCAGAGCCTCTTTAGGGGTCACCCATACCTGGTTCCTGTCAGCAAGCACTTCCTGGCATCAGCAATAGGGGCTGGGCTTGGTGGCTGCACATGGGACGGATATTGGTACAGAGATAGGCAGGTAGATCAGTGGAATAGAATTGAAGATCCAGAAATGAACCCACACACCTATGGTCACTTGATCTTTGACAAAGGAGCTAAAACCATCCAGTGGAAAAAAAGATAGCATTTTCAACAAATGGTGCTGGTTCAACTGGAGGTCAGCATGTAGGGTTTTTTTTTGTTGTTGTTGTTGTTGTTGTTGTTTTTGTTGTTTTGTTGTTGTTTTGTTTTTTGTTTTTTTTTTAACTCTAGTGATTTTTTTTAGGAGGGTACAGTCACGGAACAAACATCTCTTGAATTACAAATAAGTATGGTTAGCTTTTTGTTTTTTGTTTAATATTGAGTAGTTGTCAAAGTAAGAAATGAACTGGGATAGGACTCTAGGACAGAAAATAGCGGATAGATACACGGAATAGTTGCAAAACTCTGCCACGTGGAGTCTAGACCCTGTCTTCTGATAAAGGCATGGCAGTGTGACTAGGAGTACGATGTAGAGGATGGGTTGACAGCTAAATCTGGCCTAACATTGTGCTCAGCTCATAAACCAAGTCTGGTTCTGTGCTGAAATGCTTTTGTAAAAATAAAAGAAGAGCGCTTTTTCTTGACATAGGCGATTATCTTAAATTCAAATTTGTTGCCATAAGTAAAGTTGAGTTTATTAGCCATTCTTATTTATTTATATCCTACTTGAGTAGTCTCCTCAGAGATTCACAAACCCTATCATTTTATAAACCTCTGTGAAGATTACCTTTTCCTTCATCATCCCCATTTCAAGGTTTTAACTGTTGCTGTTATTTTTATTTGCTTTATTTGAGAGGCTTGCTATATATATAGCACATGCTGACCTTAAGTTTACTTCGTAGCCCAGTTAGCCTACTACCTAACATATCTTTTTGTGAGTTCTATTACTATAAGTATGTTGATTAATTATTTTGTTAACTGGACCCAAACAAGAGTCCTCTGTGAGGGACCTGGATGGAGGAAATATTTGTGTAAAATTGGCTTATAGGCAAGGGTGTGGAGCATCTTCTTGATTAATGCTGGATGTGGAAGGGTCCAGCCTACTGTAGGTGGTACCTCTCCAGAGCAGGTCGCACTAAACCCAGGCCGAGCAGCCAGTGAGCACGCTCCACCTTGTTCAACTCCAACTTCTTTTTCCTACCTCGACTTCCTTAGTAATGGACCTGAAATTGTATGAAAAATGAAACCCTCTATTTCCCAGGTTGCTTTTGGTCATGATGTTCATCGCATTAAGAGAAGACATAACCAGTATGATAGACACGTGTCTCAGTGGCAGACTGTTTTCATTGTCGTGTGCTTGGTGTCGTTAGACTGGATCTTATTATGCAGTCTGTAGTAGGCTTGAGTTCACGATGCTTTTGCCCCTCTTTTCTTAGTGCTGAGTTTGTGAGAGCAAATCGCTTATTATAGGACGTTTTTCTAAACTTCATGTCCCCATATATAATAGAATAAAACTGCTTGTGATACAGTGAAATTTCATTTTTTCCCACGTGGTCTTTGTGTGCGTGTTCTGCAAGCGCAGTTGACTGTGCTAATAAAGCAGTGTGTGTTACGTGGTGTTCAGAACGTCTTCAGGGCTGCTGTTGAGTTACACTTTGGAGTGATGTGCTCGCTCTTACTGACATTTCTGCTTGTGTGAGATTGCGAGCTTCCTTTTTCAGTGGAGATTTTATTGCCGTGAATATTTTCCTTTCAGATTTCTCAGATTACCATTTAAATAAGTAAATTGATGCTTAAAGTTATCCTGAAAGCAAATGTTTTCAGATTTGGGAACCATATTATGATTTTACTTAGTATTAAACTTGGGACTTGCGACACAAAATACTTTGTTAAGTATTTCAAATTTTATTTTGTTTTCTTTTGTGGATGGAAAATATGTCTTGGCATACATTTTAGTCATAGGAAAAATGTTAATTTACTTTGGTTTTACACATCTATATTTATCCACAGTTTAAAGGTACTCTTTTGTTGTGTTTTTGTTTGATTTTTGAGACAGGGTCTTACTATGTCTCCCTGGCAAACCTGGAGCTTAGCCTATGCTGGCATGAACTCGGAGATCCACTTCATTTGCCTCCGATGTGCTCCATGCCAGTTTAAATTGGTTTTCTTTTCCTCATCTGTATTATTTTCATGTTCATCAAAATAAAAGAAATGATCAGTAAGTACAATTCATTCCTGTATACCAGTTATTTTTACAGAAATTAAATAAAGGTAAGGTTCTGCTCTTCTTGCTTGAATAGTCTGAGAACCATTCATGAAACATATTCCTAAGTTGTTAATGAAGATAATTTGAAATTATCATTTTTAAAATCATTGCTATTTTGATAGAATAGAGCTGATTTAGCTTATAAGAAAAGGTATTCAACTAGGCTTGCCACCATCAAATTCCGTGTATGTAGAGATTTTTTTTCTAATGTCACAGTAAGTAGTAAGAGGAACCTGAGTTCCCTAATGACCAGTCATTGGGGAGATGGTGATGATGAGATACAAATAGCAGAAATGAACTTTGAAGTGTATAAGACAGAGGGTCCACTTAAAGATAATTTTTACATATTACTAGGTTATATGGCTTAACTTAATATAGCTTTTATCATATTATTTAGTATTAGAAAAAATATCTTAAGGGTTTTGCTTTACAAGGAAAGGGCCTGTAACAGTAACATGGAAAGATTTTATAGAGAAAGTGGCATGTTCTCCAACATTCAAATCTTATATAGTCTTTAGTATCCAGCTCTTATTCATGAAAAGTTTTTACTTAGTCCCAAGGTATAAACTGTTGAGTCACTGGCAGGAAAGCCAGGGCTATATAGTGAAGCCTTGTCTGGAAAAACAAAACAGACAGACAAATAAAAGATTGTTACATGATGGGAGATAGGAGTGAATGTATTCTTATGTATAACTTAAGAAAGAAAGAGAAAGAACAGAAATCCCCCTTTATGGCTTTGCTTGAGCAGAGCGTGTTCAGTCTAAACCTTTTATATCAGAGTCCTTGTCTCCAGGGCTGCTGCTTTCTTCTTCTTTCTGGCTTTTCTTTACGGGTATTCAGCTGTGGCACTCCATTGTAGCGTCTCTGTTGAGTAGTGTTAATATTTATTAATTGTACAAACGAACAGGATTCATTGTGACTTTCACATCTGTAACATACTTTGATCATATTTTCTTTCTCTCCACATACACTTCTTTTTCTAACATGTATGTGTGCTGCCTATACATTTCACATGTGTATGTAGAAATCTGGGCTCAACCTTGGTGTGGTTCCTTAGGCACTGTTCGTTCTCTCTCTCTCTCTCTCTCTCTCTCTCTCTCTCTCTCTCTCTCTCTCCCCCTCCCTCCCTCCCTTCCTTCCTTTCTTCTTCTGTCCTTTCCTTCCTCCCTTTTTTCCTTCCTTCCTTTTTTTTTTTTAAAGACAAGATCACTTGTTAACAGCTTTGGCTGGCTGCCCACTGTGCTGCAGAGATTGCCCCCCCCC